>NC_045446.1:79423262-79427155 GCF_002776525.5 Piliocolobus tephrosceles | reverse complement strand
TGGGTGCTCCTGTATTGGGTGCATATATATTTAGGATAGTTAGCTCTTCTTGTTGAATTGATCCCTTTACCATTATGTAATGGCCTTCTTTGTCTCTTTTGATCTTTGATGGTTTAAAGTCTGTTTTATCAGAGACTAGGATTGCAACCCCTACCGTTTTGATTGACAGCAGGACTTACCTCACAGATTTAAGACTAAAATGAGAAAATGAATAGAAATTCTTAGGATAGGATTAGTAATTGTAATATATAATTGCAAGGGTTAATTATTTCAGAGGCATAGCACCTGGTATTTTCACCTGACCATTATTTGATGACATAGCTGTTTTGATAGTAGGGCCATTTTGACTCAGGATTGTTTTGATACAGCTGTTGCCAGCATTGTCGAAACAGGTAATTTCATTGTTTTATCTCTGAATTTCTCCCAATTGATAGTTCCACCTCTGCAGGTGATAGATGGAGAGAGGTTGAGAGTTGGATTAGTACTTTAGTGAGGGTGAGATAAGGACCAAGGGTGTAGTAAGGGTTAGAGATAGATTAGGGAGAGGGAGAGTGAAAGGTCAGAAATGCAGGAGGATCAGGAAACCAGCATATTCATGACTCGATTTGTTCTAAACTGTAATCATGTCCAAGTATTCTGGTTCTACTGGAGAGCAACGAAGTGACTGAGATAGTATGAACTTGTATTACAGAGGATTTGTATTCTCTCAGTCACTAGTGGTCTGACTTTCACTATATTACCCTTCTTTACTTTGGATTTCTTATCTGTAAAATAGGGATGACTCTACCTACCACATTTTTTCGTTTTGAGAATCAAATGAGAAAATCTATGCAAAGTGCTTGGGCTAGCTGCTTCCTTGCTGCCTAAAATTAGAAGCCCCACATTCTTTTGACCTAAGAGGTCCTTTAAAAAGGTGAATATATCCCTTAATGATGTATTTTCTATAGCTGTTACCTATGACTTTTTTTTTTTCAGAGAAATTTAGAAAGGATAGTAATTCTTCTATAGATGACTTTGTATTTTGTAGCCATAGAGTATGTAGTTAATATATAAACTTTTAATTTAATATCAAAGGGTTATTTTACTATACATTTGGGTATTGATGAAGCTATATGACACGGAGAGTTTTGTTTAAATAATATTTTATACCTGTGCCATTGTTGTGTCACACCTAGACATCCTTTGTTTTACTTCTTTGGAAATTTGTCCTTGCTTGTTACTTAACTCATTTTAGCTTCCTGTCCATTTTTCTTCTCTTAACATTTTTTTAAAGACTATTTTTCTGTAGGGCAGATTTAGGTTCACAGCAAAATTGAGAGGAATATATATAGAGTTTTCATATATCATTTGTCCTCATGCATGTATAGCCTCCCCCATTATCAACATCCCATGCCAGAGTGGTACAATTTTTTACAGTTGATAAACTTACATTAATTGACATATCATTATATCCTAAAGTTCATACTTTACATCAGGGTTCACATTTGATGCTATACATTCTATGGGTTTGTACAAATGGGTAATGACCTGTACCCACCATTATTGTATCATGCAGAATAGTTCATTGCCCTAAAAATCCTCTGTGCTCCGCCTATTTGTGCCCTTCCTTTCCCACTAACCCCAGACAACCACTGATTTTCTTTTTTACTGTCTCTGTAATTCTGCCTTTTCTAGAATGTAATATAGTTGGACTCGTGCAATATGTAGCCTTTTCACATGGGCTTCTTTCACTTAGTAATATGAATTTCAGTTTCCTTTGTGTCTTTTCATGGCTTGAGAGTTCATCTTTTTATAGTGGTAAATAATATTCCCTTGTCTGGATGTACCACAGTTTTTTAATCTATTCACCTATTGAAGAACATCTTGGTTGCTTCCAGATTTTGGCAATAATGAACAAAGCTGCTGTGAACTTTAATATGCATGTTTCTGTGTGGACATACGTTTTTAGTTCCTTTGGGTAAATATCCAAGCGTGTGATTGCGAGATCATGGGATAAGAGTATGTGTAGGTTTTAAGAAACCACCAAACTCACTTCCAATGTTGTGCCATTTTTTGCATCCCCCACCTACAGTGAATGAGAGTTTCTATTGCTGTGCAATCCCACCAATATTTGGTGGTGTCAGTATTCTGGATTTTGGTCATTCTAATAGGTACGTAGTGGTAACTCATCATTTTAATTTGCGTTTCTCTGATGGTATATAATGTGGATCATCTTTTTATATGCTTGTTTGCCATCTGTATATTTTCTTTGGTGAGGTATCTATTAAGATCTTTGGCCCATTTTTTAAATTGGGTTGTTTGTTTTCTTGTTATTGAATTTTAACTGTTCTTTATATATTTTTATAATAATCCTTTATCGATATGTCTTTTGCAAATGATTTTTCCCAGTCTGTGGCTTATCTTCTCACGGTGTTCACAACATCTTTTGCAGAGTTGAAATTCTAATTTTAAGGAAGTCCAGCTTATTAATTCTTTCATTTATCATGTCTCTGACATTGTGTCTAAAAAGCCATCACCAAACCCAAAGTCATATAGACATTTTTCCTGTGTTTCCTTTGAGGAGTTTTATAGTTTTGCATTTTACATTTGGGTCTGTGATTCATTTTGAGTTAATTTTTGTGAAGAGTGTAAAGTCTATGTCTAGATTTATTTATTTAAATGTGAACTCTTCCTTGTTTCGGCTCCATTTGTGACAAAGGCATTTTCTTCTTTGTATTGCTTTTGCTCTTTTGCCAAAGATAAATGAACTGTATTAATGTGAGTGGGTTTCTGGGCTCTCTATTCTGTTCCATTAATCTATTTTTCTTTTCTTTTGCTAGTACCATACATTCTTAATGACTATAACTTCGTAATAAGTCCGGACTCTTCCCCTACCTCTAACTTGATTACTTGAAGGACCTTATAAATCCTTTAAATAAACTTTTAGGCATTTTAGCATTCTAGTCCTCTCTCACTTTCATTTTTTTGTGAGTAACTTAGAACTCTAAGCCCTCTATATCTCATATTATGGGTTGTAGGAAATTATGAAGTTTCCTAGGTTCCAGGCTATGTCTTCTTTTGAACCATTGTACTGCACATATTGTGAACTGTAATGGTTTACTAAGCAATATCAGATCACTTATCTCATTAAGCCTTTCGCTTCTGTCACCATAATTGTACAGAGAAGTAAATTAAAGCCCCTGAAAGGCAAATAATATGGCCGAGATCACAAATTTTCCAGCGAGTTACCTGTTGTGCTTTTCAATACATTAAAATGTGCTGTAAATTCACACCTTATTTTGCCTACAAGCAAAGCTTGAGCAAGGGGGAAGGCGTGATGGGCCCATGCACATCTCACTTTTCCTTCCTTACCCAGCCTCTTCAAGATAATTTTTGTTAGCCTAGCTTTGCCAAAATGAGTTCATTTTCACATCTCTAGTAATTTCCTAACACTGCTATTATTTCTGTGAGCTCTGAGTCAGTTGAGCACTTTGTTTACTGTGATTATTGTTTTCCTGAATTTTGTCCCATGAAGTGATTCCCAACACTTTTTCTGTTGGATTAAGAATATTATGATTTAAATCTGTGGATTGTGAAAAATTTCCACACGTTGAAAGTCTTTCAGTGGTCTATAAGTTACCTTATGGGTTAGGGAAGTATGCAAGATACATATTAATAGCAGATTTGGAACTATGGAAGAGGTGAAAGATGTGGAATACCTAAAATATCAGGGAGGTGCTCAAGTAAATAAATAAATACCCATATCATTAGATGCATATTTATTTAAGAGTGTGTGTGTGTGTGTGTATGTGTGTGTGTGTGTCAGGGGGAGGATGTGTGTGTGTGTCTGTGTGTGTTGGGGGAGGATATGTGTGTGTGTGTGTATTGGGGGAGGATGTGTGTGTGTTAGGGGG